>NC_057795.1:53281678-53309683 GCF_018294505.1 Triticum aestivum
TTTTTTTTGCCTACTTCAGTATTTCGAAGAAAAGGAATATCAAACGGAGTCCAAACGGAATGAAACCTTCGGGAGCGTTATTTTTGGAACAACTCTGATCCGGAGAGCTTGGAGTGCAAGTCAAGAAGCTCCCAAGGGCCCCACGAGATAGGGCCCCCCTGTAGGGCGCGCCCCTGTCTCGTGGGCCCCTCAGGCGTCCACCGACGTACTTCTTCCTCCTATATATACCTACGGACCCTGAAAACATCCAAGAGCACCACGATACACAATTTCCACCGCCGTAACCTTCTGTATCCACGAGATCCCATCTTGGAGCCTTCGCCGGCACTCTGCCGGAGGGGGAATCGACCATGGAGGGCTCTACATCAACATCCTTGCCGCTCCGATGAGTTGTGAGTAGTTTACCATAGACCTAGCTAGATGGCTCCTTCTCTCTTTTTGGATCTCAATACAATGTTCTCCCCCTCTCTTGTGGAGATCTATTCGATGTAATCTCTTTTTGCGATGTGTTTGTCGAGATCCGATGAATTGTGGGTTTATGATCAAGTTTATCTATGAATAATATTTGAATCTTCTCTGAATTCTTTTATGTATGATTGAGTTATCTTTGCAAGTCTCTTCGAATTATCAGTTTGGTTTGGCCTACTAGATTGATCATTCTCGCCATGGGAGAAGTGCTTAGCTTTGGGTTCAATCTTGCGGTGTTCTTACCCAGTGACAGAAAGGGTTGCAAGACACGTATTGTATTGTTGCCATCGAGGATAACAAGATGGGGTTTATATCATATTGCATGTGTTTATCCCTCTACATCATGTCATCTTGCTTAATGCGTTACTCTGGTCTTATGAACTTAATACTCTATATGCATGCCGGATAGCGGTCGATGTGTGGAGTAATAGTAGTAGATGCAGGCAGGAGTCGGTCTACTTGTTATGGACATGATGCCTATATACATGATCATGCCTGGATAATCTCATAACTATGCGCTTTTCTATCAATTGCTTGACAGTAATTTGTTCACCCACCGTAATACTTATGCTATCTTGAGAGAAGCCTCTAGTGAAACCTATGGCCCCGGGGTCTATCTCTTATCATCTTTGCTTTCAATCTATCTTTATTTGCATCTTTACTTTTTGCATCTATATTAAAAATACCAAAAATATATTTATCTTATCATACTATCTTTATTAGATCTCACTTTCGCAAGAGGCCGTGAAGGGATTGACAACCCCTTTATTGTGTTGGTTGCGAGTTCTCAGTTTGTTTGTGTAGGTGCGTGGGACTTTTGAGGAGCCTCCTACTGGATTGATACCTTGGTTCTCAAAACTGAGGGAAATACTTACGCTACACTTTGCTGCATCACCCTCTCCTCTTCGAGGAAAACCAACGCAAGCTCAAGACGTAGGACTCGGGATTGCCTCCGACCCCTTCTTCCTCCCTGCGGTATTGTGGCCAAGATGCGGCCTCCCGACGCCGTCTTTGCCACATGCCGACGACCCTCGGGTATATATTCCTTCGAAAAATGCCTTGCTCTACTGCCCCAGCTCCCTTCGTGTGGATCTTTTTTTACTTCCGTCCACTGTTCCAAAGCCACCTAGACTTTTACTATTATTAGAGGTAAAGCTAGTTCATACAGTCGACTCTAAGAGTTGGTTCAAAGAGGGAAGAAAGTGGGAAAGATGTAGCATGAATCTAGGACTTAGTTCTAAGAGGAAACGGGGGAAAGTAGTAGATATTGGCTACCCAACTGGTCTCTTGGTTGAAAAGACGAAGAAAGCATGGTGGATGGCAAAGGGTGGGGTAAAGTGGACCTATCTCTTGGTTGAAAAAGGAAAGAAAGTGACAGATGTTGGGGGACAACGCAAATGAGAATGAGCGGGTCTAGATTTCCTGTGCTCACATAGGAAAATGTCGCCGAGGAGATAAAAAATGGGACAAATGCAGACATGCTACCTGAGTGTTTGCCGCTCTCGGTAGCCACATCTGCCTCACCACTTTATGCCCCTACTATCCCTACGCCCATATCGCTACCGTTAATGTAAAATCACATGAAGCATTAAGCAATGCCACCTAATGTCACTATAAGTAATGGTCTAGTGCCGTCGATAAATTGAAGCAATGCCACCACCATTTTATGAAGTGCTTCTGTCTTGCTTTATTTCCCATGAATTGTGTTTTTGAAGTTACACTTAACTCTCACACCGCTAACATTGCTTCATCCCAGTGGAAATGCACAAATTTGATTGCACATTTACTGACCATGTGCTACTCTCATGACAGTAATACTAATGCTATTGTTCTGCATGTTAATCTAGTGGCATTGTTGATTTGATGTGATGCTACTTACTTAAGGACTCTTCATACTGTCAATCTAGTGCCAATTATAACACAATAGATGTTGTTGTTAATCATACGCCACTGCAAATATCTATCATTGTTTAAATAACTGTATTTCGTATTTGCGCAAACAGGGATGTCTGTCTCCATATCGTTTCGGGATGTCTGTCTTCGTATCGTTTCTATCCGTGCAATCAAAAGCACACACCTCAGTTTTAGTACAACTGCGCAAAATGAGATGGCTATCCCTCGTTGCCATTGTCTAACCTCCAGTCTTCAAGTTATTCCTACATTGGTATTAACTAAGGTAGAATGACCAACGCAATCTAAAAGAAGTTGATTCGTATGTTTTACTTCCTGATTGCAGTGCAGTGACGAGCAAAAACAACTGCATCCTAGTCCGGAATGCCCTTTGTGCCAGTTCTTCCATGGACCGAGGACTAGCTGGCACGGCTGCACGGCGGTTTTTTGGATAGGTGCGCGGACAAGAGGCATTGTGGTCTGCTTATTTCTGCAAATAACAGTGCTTAAATTTAGTGGAATGCACAAGCATTTCAACTGTTCAGTACACTGCATGGTTCAGTTCAGCATTCCAACTAAGACCACAATTATAATTGGTTATTCTGGAATGAGAGAACCTAACCCTGGATGGTGGCAACAAGAAAAAACCAGAGTGAACTCTAGGAAATTTAAGCCTTCCAGGAGGCCCTTTGCTCAGAGAAGCATTGCTTGTTTTTTCCTGATTTGTCAACCTTCTCACAACTTTGTCTTTTGATGTGAACTAGTATATGTTTGTTATGTTCTATGAATCATTGAGATGTATAAAATTGCTTAACTTATGCTTTTCAAGTATTTTATGAATATGAGTTTAATGTGAGTGTTCCACATGAGCGCTGGACTAGCGTGTGAACATTTGCAATTTATTACATTGTGGCCTCAATTAACTGTATGAACCACTATAACAAGATACATAGTTGCTTATATGTCAGACAGCAGATTGTTGATTGTTAGCTGGTCGATAGCCTAGTGTTGAAGCGAGCTAAGCCAATGTGTCGTGTTTTGCACAACTGCTTACAAGTGGGGTAGCACCAACAGTGTTTACAAGTACTTATGTATACGTCGGCGCACAGTTCTTGGACGAGTGCTCTATTTCATCAAAACACACACTGCTCGTATGATAAACCGTGACAACTTATGTCTTACCATGCCATATTCATGAAAAAACTAGTGAGGACGCATCTGTTTCGGCAACAATTATGATGGTTCTCACATGATTCACGGGCACACAAAAGTAGCAGCAGTTCCCATAGACGGATTCAAACAGAGTACTAGCCCCAGAGGGGTCGATAACAGGCAAGGTTTGGATAATTAGACACAATCCAAACTACTATTAAACACTAGCCGGGGCAACTATTTCATGCCCCGATCTAATTTGGGCTGGACACAAGACGGACCTTGACATGAACATCATCGAGGACGTCCCGCAGCAGCTCAATCCTGTGAACCTTCATGAAGACAACCTTGTGGCCTTGCCACTGATAAACTTGTTTGTGGAGGCATGCCACGTCATCTTCCTGCGTAAGCTTGACAAGAACAGTATGCCTCGCAAAGGAAGGAGTAGCTTTGAACTTCTTGTGCTTCAGTACACCCTGGACAACACGCCTGACAACAGTGAGGCTGGAATACAACTCTTCATTGGTATAACCGCAAATGGCTTCCAGGATCCAACAGCCTAAGACTCTGTTTTTCCAGTGCGTATATTCAGGTCATCCGCCTCATAGCGAATGACATGTACAACCACACAATCCTTGTCTGCATCAGGGTTCTAATTGAAACAGAAACAAATTCCGAATTACTTTTCAGTATAAGAAACACAAGTTATTTAAACCACTATGTATAGCATGGCATCGAAGCTAATAAAATTTTGCATTATTAATCACCACATACTTAGATGAAAAACCACAATCGAGATCGGCAAAGAAGAAAATCACCTTGGGCAGCTCAGCGGGAGGGGACACATCCTCGAAGGGGGAAAACTGCTCCTGCAGTGCCACGGGGGCTGTAACCTCAAACGGGGCGTTGACCATCTCAGTGGTGCCCGTGAGCATATCTGGGGTCGTCTCGGTGGCTGCCTCCATCTTCTTGGAGCTCTCTGTCTCGTGGGGATCAGCCTCCCGCGTCTGCTCCAATATCGGCAGATCTTTGCCTGGTTCTCCTTGGTCCATCATGAAACTGACGAATACTAGGAGACCACTGAAAGGAAAACACAATCGCAATGACAATGAAACAAAAAAGAGAGTGAGGATCGGTTACTGCTTTGCAAAAGTTCTTTTTTTTTCTCTGAACAAAAATATACCAACATCACGGATCCGCTTACCTTCCCTTCGTTGGGAGAGAAGAATAATGGCAGATGCAAGTGTTGCCTTTCTTGAAGATGGTGAGGGAGAAGGGGATTCAGCGAAGAGTGAAATGATGGTTGCTTCGTCCATCAAACTTAGACTGTGGGGGTGGGGTTTTGTGATACGACGGCTCGTTACTGCCGTGCTACGATCGGGGTTACTCTCCGCCTGCATACTGCCTTCTAATTTGGTGGATGGCATTTGGGTCCGCGCGCTGCATGGCTTGCATGTCGGTGAACAAAAGTATAACGGCATTCAGTAGAGGGAGACGTTTCAATGACCTAGGAGGAGCCAGAAGCGGTAGAGTGTCTCCATTGTACTAGTAGTAATTGTTTTTCTAGGTAGTTGTAGAGTGTCTCCACTGTACTAGTAGTAATTGTTTCTCTAGGCCCAAGACAAAACAGCCCATCCACACTAGTAAATAGTAAAATCAATTCAAAAGCCCTATATTTACTGAATGAGAGGCGCTACCCACACCCAGCACACCGCCCCCCAAAAAACCTGGGTGCTCTTCTTCCTCCTCGCTCCCACCCACCTCACGTCAGCTTGCTCCACTCTTACCCCCAAATTCCTCACCTCACTCCTACAGAAAACCCCAGCTCCCCTTCTTCCTCACTACTACAGAAAAAACCTCAGCTCCCCTTCTTCTTCACTCGCACTACAACTAGGCTTGTCATTCGTTACTCTTCTCAAATCCGTGAGCGCGACGCGACGCGACGCTCTCGAGGAAAATGGAGTCGGCTGACCCCAGCGCCAAGAAGATGAGGCTCCCGCCAACGGCGACGCTTGTTGTAGATCCCGCACCCGGCAGCGCGGGGAGAAGCGGCGACCCCGCCCCCACCAGATCCCAGGAACCCGTAGAATCTCGGGTGGACCGCATCAGCGATCTCCCGGACGCCGTCCTTGGGGAGATCATCTCGCTTCTCCCCACCAAGGATTGCTGCCGCACCCAAGTCCTCTCAATTTGGTGGTGCCCTCTATGGCGCGCCATGCCCCTTAATCTCGACTGTCGTCAACTATCTCTCTTCAATGATTTTGAAATCCCCAGAGCCATCATCTCCTCCCACCAGGGCTCCGTTCAAAGCCTCTGCATCCCATCATGCTACCTGAGCAAGCATACCATGCCCTGCATGGTGGACGCCTGGCTGAAATCCCCTGAATTCACAGAACTACAGCTGCTTGAGTTCTACTATTCCCCTGGAAATCACATACCACATACCGAACGCCATGAACTTGTGCCCTCAGCACCGATGTCCATCTCGCGGTTTTCCTCCTCTCTCCACACCGCCACCTTTGCGTTGTGCTACCTACCAAACAATCTGGTACTAAACCTTCAACTCCCATTTCTCAAGAAACTTTCACTTGTGCGGGTTCGTATATCGGAGGCCTCATTGCACAGCATCATCCACTCCAGTTGCCCTGCCCTGGAGTGCTTGGTGCTTGTTTTCACAGCTAGAGTCAGTTGTCTCCAAATAAATTCGCCTAACCTTATAAGAATTGGAATTTCTTTTGACGGAAGGAAGCTCATCATCCAAAATGCCCCTTCACTTCAAAGGTTGATCCTTGATTCTAGTTATTCACCGTTGCAAATAACCGTCCTCTCTGCGCCTAAACTGGAGACCTTGGGTGTAATACATGATCTTTGTGCTCATTTCAATATGGTGTTTGGCTCCACAGTTCTTCGGGTACTTTATATTATCATCTACACTTGTAACCATAAGCTGCATTTTAAATTTCTGCCCATAAGTTATATATCATCTTGGAGTACACATTTTGTACTAATATTATGTTCTATGCTCAATGAAGAGTTTCTCCATGGATGGCCTATCAATGGTGCTGGATTCTGTCAAGATCTTATATATCCAAATGATTAGTTTTGATCTGAACAAGATTATTGGCTTGCTGCAATGCTTTCCATGTCTGGAGAAGTTGTATATAAAGGTGATAATTTCACACGCACATTGGAAGCCCGCATATAGTGTACTAGAATTAACCGTTCAGATGTTGCTCTTTTGACACTCTTTTTTTAGACCTTAACTATTTTCAATCTTCATGTCTATTTAGGCAACAGGACGGGGTAAGAAAGTTATAACCAATCGGTGGATTCGTAACCATCGGGATTTTCTCACTTCTCATGAGATTCGATTGAAGACAATAACGCTAGAACGATATGTAGCCAACCGTGCAAACACTAGATTTGTCACATTCTTCCTGCTGAATGCGAGGTTACTATTGTCCATCAGGCTTAAGTTTATCAGCAGCATGGTTTTGATGGATGGGTATGTCAAAGAGCAAAAAAAAGGAGTTTCAGGTGGGCAAAAGAGCATCTGAACGTGCCGGGCTTCTATTTACAACATATTGTGGTCATAATCCAGTAAATTTTACGACCCAGGATGTTCATTCTATGGACCTGACCGATCCATTTGATTGTGACTGCCGAAAATAGTGCTGGAGTTAGATGTTGTTACCCTTTTCAACTTGGGTTTTTTTGTAAACGTGATGAACAATTAACCCTCGTGCTTTTGTACAGTTTGTAAGCTGGAGTTAGATGTTCCTGCCCTTTTCAACTCGGCTATGGCTGTCATATTTTCTTTGAAACAAGGCATGGCTTGCCATTCGTTTAATTTAGAGTGAAATATTGTAACAAATCCCAACCAAGGGACATAACATCACTCTCGTCGGCTGCTTGAGCTCACTGTGCATTACAGAAGCCAAGTGATTAGCCCCCACCAGCACCCACAAACTTATTTCGAACTAGCACATCAAATGGGCTGTAAATTTTCATAGGAAAGGCTGCATGACCGTGACAGGTTTGGATTCTGACATTTGGGACCCGCGAGGAAATAGCCTAACCAGTCAACAAATGATTCTGCCTACCAGCCGTTGGATTAACATCCAACATCTGTCGTGTATCTTCTATCTCTTGTCTTCTTCCTCCAGCCGCCCAAACCGAACCACCCCGTCGGCTCCGCCTGCTCCCGCATCCCATGGCTGGCTGCGCCTCCGCCATCCTACCGTACGTACCCTCCAACGTTGGCCAGTCCCTCCCTCTATTCCCCCACACGTCCTGTTATTCTCCGACGACGTCAGCCCCAACACGCACCCGCACCCGAACCAGTCAACCCTCGTACTCCCCTCCGCCTGCGACTGGACCAGCGCATCTACCACGGCTCCTATTCATTCCGTCCGAGGCCTCGCGTCGTCCTCCGCCTTGCGGCCTTAGTTCGCTCGCCATGCGCGATGTGCCGCCCTCTTGCATTGTCAACATCGTCAACAACCGAGAGGAACAAGGAGATGACTGTACATGGAGAGGATGACAGTAGGGATCCACCAGCATCATGGCAGTACGCAAGCAAGTGCCTCTGTGTTACAAGCCCAAAAATATGGTTCCTCCTAATGGTTGGACATCTGCTCACGCCATTGTCAATGTAGTCAATAAACGAGAGAATTACACTACGAGCGGCTGATATCAGGGACCCAGCAGGTCGCGTAGTTTTTTTTTTGAGGAACAAGCAGTTGTTATTTATACTAGTTTTAGCGACGGATCAGGGTAACAACCGGGTTGTGCGGGGGCCGTGGCCCGTCTAGCCAGGGTTTTATTTATGTTTACCACATCATGAGCCCAGTTGTGTTTTTTTTCTTGCTGAAAATGGCTACCCAGTTCTATTTTTTTAAGAAATACCCAAACAAGGCCTACTTGCTTTATCGGCCCTGCTGGGCTGCAAATCTTTCAAGACGAGGAGAGTTTCATTTGGTTTGCTCAGAAATGGGCTGTACATTTTTAAAACACATCAAACAGGGAGTTAGTTTCAAATTTTTTTTTCATTACAAGATTTTAAATTCCATTGATTTTTATGCGTGGACAATTATTTGGATTTTATATTTATATAAATTATTTTTCAAAATAGTCTGAATGTGAATCGATATTTCTGGATTAAAAACAGTTAACCGCACCAAAATATGCAAAATTTCGTATACTTTTTAACCGTGACCACAATATGGAGTGTAATGCTAACAAAAAGAAGATGGGCTCCAAAAAAATTCTTAAAATTAGCAAATGGGTTGTACATTATTAGAAATAATGGGAGATGGGTTGTCTGCTGTTTTCCACAGATTTGAGGCTGACTTATGTTCCTACTACAGGTTGATGCATATGCTTTCATAAAAAAAAGGTTGACGCACACGCAACGCCCTGTCAACTTAGTCAACACACGAGAGCAGTGACTGTTGGATGTCCATCCAACGTTGTCATGCTTCTTCAATCTTTTCTCTTCATGCTCCAGCCGCTCAAACAAGCACGGGCGGGACTGCCTGCTCCCTCCTCCCCGTGGCCGGCTGTGCTGCCGCGCAGGCCTCACCGCCCCACCGTACTTCCATCGCTGGCCTAGCCATCCCTCTACTGACTCACACCTGCTGTTATTCTCTAGCGACGGCAGACGAACCAGTAAACCCTCGTATAGTTGTACTCCTCTCCGCGTGGGCATCCACTGCCGCGTCTTCCCCGGCTCCGCATCGTCCCCTTCCTAGGCCTCGCCGTCGTCCACCGCCTTGGTGCTCTCGGCGCGGCGTGATCAATGTGGTCAACAACATTCCATCGAAATAGTACTGTACGTGGAGAGGCTAACAGCTGGGTCCACGGCCACAGCCTAGTTTTTTGTGATTTGCCAAGTAAGTCGCTTTGTCAGGCATGTTGGGCTGCAAATCTTTCAAGACGAGGAGAGCTTTCATTCGGCTGGCCGAGAAAATGGCCCATCAGTAATGAGAAATGGGTTGTACATTTTTAAAACACATCAAACCGGCAATTAGTTTCAAATATCTTTTTTTTATTTCGAGATTTTAAATTACATTAATTTTTATGCATGGAGAATTTATTGGATTTTATATTGATATACATTTATTTTTAAAATCAGTTTGAATGTGAGTCGAAATTTCGAGATTAAAAACAGTTCGGACCGCACCGAAATATGCAAAATTTCGTATAATTTTTTAACCGTGGCCACAATATGGGCTGTAATGCTAACAAAAAGAATATGGGCTCCAAATAAAACCTTAAGAATTAGCAAATGGGCTGTAAATTACTAGAAATAATGGCAGATGGGTTGTATGTTGTTTTCCACAGATTCGAGGCTTTCCTAAAAAAAGGTTGACACATAAGCAGTGACTGTTGGATGTCCATCCAACGGCCGTCGTGCTTCTTCAATCTCTGCTCTTCTTGCTCCAGCCGCTCAAACAAGCGCCGGCAAGACTGCCTGCTCCCTCCTCCCCGCGGTCGGCTGTGCTGCCGCGCGGGCCTCACCGCCCCCATCATACTCCCATCGCTGGCCTAGCCATCCCTCTACTGACCCATACCTGCTGTTATTCTCTGGCGACGGCAGACGAACCAGTAAACCCTCGTACAGTCGTACTCCTCTCCGCGTGGGCATCCACTGCCACGTCTTCCCCGGCTTCGCGTCGTCCCCTTCCTAGGCCACGCCGTCGTCCACCGCCCTGGTGCTCTCGGCGCGGCGTGGTCAATGACCGACTTCCATCGGAAGAGTACTGTACATGGAGAGGCTGACAGCTGGGTTCACATCGGCCGCAAGGAAGTGCCTCCTTATTACGCGCAAAATAATTATTCCTCCACCTGATAGCGGGGACCCACCGGATGGGCCACCGTATTTCGCGGAAAAAAAACGTTTCCCCCTGACTGTTGGGACCTACGAGCTACACCTTCGCACGCAAGGAAGTGCGTTCGGGCAAAAAAAACAACAAAATGATTCGCCAACTGACTGCTGGGACCCACCAGCTACACCTTCGCACGCAAGGAAGTGCGTCCGGGCAAAAAAACGATTCGTCCCCCTGACTGCTAGGACCCACCATCTACATCTTCGCACGCAAGGAATTGCCTGGCAGTCGGGACCCACCTGGTCGAAGCGTATGTAGCATTGTCATTCTTGTCGCGAACGTGTACGTGCATACTGGTGGATGTAGAGGCGTGCACGTGTCGTAGTAGAGGCGCGCACATGTCGTAGTAGAGGCGCGCACGTAGCATGTACACGTACGTACAGCAGTCAGGGTGCAAGAAAGAAAATACAGCCACGTATGTGTACATACGGGCGGGGTCTCGAACGCCTACTCGCGCATATATACGTACGGCCAGGGCTCGTGTACATTGGCTGGGTCGGAACGAAGAAACAGCGTCGTCGTCGTGTTCATGGGAGGCAACGGAATGCGTCGTGTTCATCGGGAGGCAACGGAATGCATGGTCGTGTTCATCGGGAGGGCTTGGACGAAACATGCGATGGAAACGAGGCCTGGCATACCGCAGAACGGAGGAAACGGCCTTGTGTTCCACCAGCCACGTTCGAAACGGGATCCTGTTCACCGGGAGGGGTCTGGCGTACCGCAAAACGGAGCAAACGGACCTCCTATGGTCGAAACGGGGGTCCTGTTGATCGGAAGGGGTGTGGCGTACCGCAAAGCGGAGGAAACGGACCTCCTAAGGTCGAAACGGGGGTCCTGTTGATCGGGAGGGGTGTGACGTATCGCAAAACGGAGGAAACGGACCTCCTACGGTCGAAACGGGGGTCCTGTTGATCGGGAGGGGTGTGGCTTACCGCAAAACGGACGAAACGGACTTGTGTTGGAGCGCTACGATCGAAACGGGGGTCCTGTTCATTGGGAGGGGTGTGGCGTACCGCAAAACGGGACTTCACGGGATACTGTTCATCTCGACCGTCGACCTCCTCCAGCCTCCACGGGCTACCGTTGACCTCCTCCAGCCTCCACAGGCTCCTGTTCATCCAGCCTCCACCGCGCGCTACTCCACCGGCTACTGTTCAACCATCCCTCCACGGGCACCCCTCCACCGTCTACTGTTCATCCAGCCCTCCACACCACGGGGGTCCTGTTCATCCACCCCTCTACGGGTACCCCTCCACCATCTACTGTTCATCAAGCCCTCCACACCACAGGGTTCTGTTCATCCACCCCTCCACGGGCACCCCTCCATCGTCTACTGTTCATCCGGCCCTCCACACCACGGGGTCCTGTTCAACCACCCTCCACGGGCACCCCTCCACCGTCTACTGTTCATCCAGCCCTCCACACCATGGGGTACTGTTCATCCAGAGGCAACGCCACCGCTCACTGTTCATCCAAACCCCCGCAACGCTCACTGTTCATCCAATCGATCGGCTTCAGTTAGCAGCAGTAGCGAAGGAACCGCTCGATCGGGTTCAGTTAACAGCCATCGGTCGATCGCTCGGGTTCAGTAATGCGTAGCCTGCAGTGCAATCGCTCGGGTTCAGTTAGAGCCCAACACCTTGCTCGGGTTCAGTTAGAGTCAACGCCTCGCACACACGCGTGTACGTGTATGAGAGAAACGCGCATCGGTCGGCCCCCGACCTCCCACCGTAACCGGGAACTCCCCAAAATTTTCCTCGCCCCCGCTTCTACCACTGTTTTTTCCGTCATGGGCGGCCCAAAGAATGTCATGCAGCTGCATCTCCGGCCCGCTCAGGACGAAAAGCCCATTTTCTGTCATGATTTTTTGTCATAGAAGTAGGAGCCCACCAGATCTATGATGATACCGGGTTTTGTCACAATTATCGTCATAAAAGTGTCATATGTATGACAGGAAAAAAATTCGTTCGGCCCAAAATGTCACGGATGTGTCTTTTTTTTGTAGTGAAGGCCACAGGGCCAAACTTATATCCAAGGGATAAACCGGGTGTGCGAACTGTTAGCTGAGAATGGCACTGCTTGGGATGTAGAGAAGGTGCATGCCATGCTCTCCCCAGACGAAGCTGGCGAGATAATCCAGATCCCTATTGATGGACCAAATGTGGAGGGTTACCTAGCCTGGAACTACACCAAAAAAGGTGTCTTTATTGTACGGTCATCCTACCATTTGCATATGCAACAGAAGCGACTTAAAGCTGGTCGGCCGGAAACATCATCCGCGGTACAGGATCACAAGTCATGGATGAATCTATGGGACACCGTCGTGCCAGGGAAGGTAAAGATACATATGTGGCGGCTGAAACGTAATGGCCTGGCGATGGCGATGGAACTCCATCGGAGGAAGATCAAGGATGGTGTGTTCTGTGTGGCGTGTGGCAGAGAAGAAACCATATTTCACAGGTTCTGGGGGTGTTTTCACTCATTGAAATTCTGGAAGATTATGCATTCGGAATTAGGGGTGCCGGTGGCGACCCCACCGGAGTCAGCTAGTCCTTAGAGTGCATTATCGAGGTGGCTCCTGGCTTGGTTGCGGAGGCGACAGACGATGAGAGGGAGGTCATGGTTCAGGGGGTGTATGCGCTCTAGCTGGCACGGAACAACGCAAGAGACAGGCAAAGAATAGAAGATGCAGAAGCGATTGCCAGAAGAGTGTTCCACCTGATGGGCGAGTGGCAAGCCGTTCATGGGCGCAAGAGCAAACAATCCAACCCAGCACCATGTGAGAAACGGAATCCGCCTGAAGAGGGATGGGTGAAAGCTAATGTCGATGCAGCTATTTCCAGAGTAGGAGAGGTGGGTGGTGCGGGCATTGTGCTACAAAACCAGGAGGGTGCCTTTCTGGGCGGTGTATGTCACATCTTCCCGCGATGCCAGGAGCCAGCAAGAGCGGAGCTTAGTGCATGTAGGAGAGCAGTGCAATTGGCCATTGAGCTTAATATACGTAACCTGCATGTAGAGATGGATTGTCGTGAAGTCGTTTGCAAGCTACAAAGCAAGGTAAAGGATCTATCATCGATGGGGCCAGTTATCGAACAAGTAAAGCAGATGCTGGGCACGCGGGGAAGATGGAAGGTTACTCGACGATCAGCAAATAAAGCGGCACATTTGTTAGCTAGGGAGGGAGTCGCAAATAATTTATGTATGGTCTGGTTACAATCTCCACCTGACTGTATTTTGAGTGTTATCTCGGATGAAATCCCTGCGTGGGATGTTTAAATAAAGCTTGAAGTAAGTTTCAAAAAAAGATGCATAGGAAAATGGAGACATCAAAACATTTATTTAAAAAATGTTAATTGTTTATTTAAAAAATGTTTAACATGTTAAAAAAAATGTTTCACGTGTACATGAAAATGAACATACAAAACCGAGGGAAAAACGATACAAACAAAACATAGATAGAAAACAAAAAAAAAATCAATCGAAAAGGTTCTAAAACTGATGACTGATGTAAAACATAAAAAGAAAGAAAAGCAAAAACCCAAAGAAAATCGGTGAAAAAGAAGGATAAATGAAGAAAACCAAAGAGCTGCAAACTAAACTAATACTCCTCTACGAAGTTGAAAGGAGTTCATCTCTACTTCTAAAATGGGGACAAAGATATATGGGCAGGTAACAATCCCGTTTTCAGTTTGAAATTAGCCACTCAAAGATACAAATAACAGCTGGTATCCTAAAAGTTGAGGACAGTGCCTCTACCATTTTGGTGTTAAGATACAAACGACAACAACCGTCGTCGTAAAGAAAATTCAGGACAGTGCATCATATTTAGTTCCCGAATGGATTGCTGAGCTACGTTGCCTGCGGATCCTCAATCAGCGCGTGTTGCACCTGTCGCATGATGTGTTTTGTGTTCTCTCCATCGCTGCTGATGCCGGGGTCCAGGTGGTGGATGTCTCCCAAGACAAGGATGTCACGGTCGGCACAAGGTTGTTCCCAGTTCTGAGTGTGATGAAGGTGTCAGTTGTGTATCTAAGCTTCGAGTCAGGAGCTATGCCCAAGCTACAAACACTCACCCTGGTTTCAGCTGGAAAGATTGAAGAGGCGCTACATCAATCTGGCTCACGATGAATTCTGTCGCCACTCTGCTGTCATAATCAACATTTGCACTGTTTATTTGATTTCTTTTCTTGAGCTGTAAAACTGATGCAACTAAAGCAGACAGAGTTTGGAAATGTTTGGGCCTAGTAGTAGCAACAATCTATCGGAAAACAGCGCATCCAGCCAATGAGTAGAACTACAATGCTACCAGGCTGTAATCAGAAATGCTGCTGTTTTTCTTTTTCCTTTTACCTGAAGCCAGCCTGCTTCGATGCTGGTAACATAACCTTGTCAATGGATGTGGGTGCTAACTGAACACCAGCTTCACCAACACACCAGCCTAGCTATATGATGCCGAGGTTCTATTTCTTTGATTTTTGGGTCTTTAACATTCTGGTTTGAAATAAGCTTGTACAAACTGGAAATCATACAGATCAGAACATGGCTTGGTAAGAAATAAGCTTTGGACCGGAGATGACTAGGAAAGTGAAACGCCTAGTTAAATCACACATAACTGGTAGTACATGGCTGGCTCCCACCTCAACTAATCCTAAGTTGAAAGGAGTACCTGCAGCAGCTTATCAGCAGGTAACATTCTCGATTTCAATTTCGAATTACCCACTTAAAAGATAAAAACAACAGCTGGTATCCTAAAAGTTCAGAGCAGTTCATCTATATATCCTTTTGGGGTTAGGCAACGACAGCAGCCGTCTCTCCTTCTACTTGGCTCGACTGCTTCTGGCAAGGAAAACACCAGTGCCAGTGTGCCAGATGATGATGCCTAGAATGCCACGAGCTGCGCTGCTCCTTTTGAGGGAGCACATCAAGCCCAAAAAAAAAAAGAAAGAAGAGATAAATGCCAACAATGGCAGCTCGACAAAGCACAAATGACTCGCCACTGCTGCGCCCTCCGGATTCTTCCCACCACGCACCGAGGCTCCGAACCTCCACGTACCAAGCAGCACCTCCAAGAAGGGATGCAACGTTGACGACGCTGCTACCCGAACATATCCTAGGGTTTCCCCCGGCACGCGAAAGGGAGTGGGGATGGGCAACACCGACGCCCTTCAGGAAGGAAAGGCGTCACCCGCGAGCGATACCGCGTCGGAGCCGGATCAACCGGTAGGGATTTCTCCCGCATCCCAAACACTACTACCTGCCTATCCGGAGCCAACCATCCAACTTGCCACCCGCTAGCATACGCCACCATGGTCTTGAAGTCATCCATGCCGCCTCACTGAGATCGCATCACGAGGCCTAAAGGATAGAGAGAGGGACGCCAGGAAACGGGAGGGGCAGCATCGGAGCTGAGCCGGAGAGAAGCACCTCCCCCGCTGTCGTGTGGGATGCCTGTGCTTCCCGCACCGTCGCGGTGGCCGGCCGGACGCGGCAGCAGGGGCACACCAGGCCACCCGGGCCCGTCCGAGCCCATCTCGGGCCCGCAAAGTCGCTGCCACCCCGCTGCAGCCAGTCGGCAGCGACGCCGCCGCCACCCAGCTTCCCTACGCCCCATCCCCGCCTCCGAAGAAGAAGCCGCCGGCCCGCCCCAACCCAGATGGGGCCCGAGAGGGCCCAGATCTGGCCGAGCGGGCGCCGCCACCCCGCAGCCGCGAAGATCCGCCGCTAACAATGGCGCCGCCGCGCAATCAACCCCCCGGCACAAGTGCCAGGTCACCCTGTCGCCGCGCCGAACCACTGTGCCCTGGGGACACCGCCCAACGTCGCTCCGCCCCGCGTAGGAACGTCACCGGGAGGGGAAAAGCAGCGCGCCGCCGCCGGCGGCGCCACCTGGGCCGAGTCGGACGACGCACGTCGGCGACGGAGGGAGGAGGGAGAGTGGGGGCGGTGGTTGGGGAAGAAGGCAGGGGAGCGTGGCCCGGCCGCCCGCGGGGGACGGCGCGGTCGCGAGAGCTCTACGGGAAAGTTAATTCTGTCACCACAAACTTATCTATTAGGCCAGAGTTTTCCGGGTTTGCTATTCATCAGGCCACTCGAATTTTCCGTCACTCAACTATATGGCGAAGAACGAGGCGGCGGCAATGCGCCGACGACACGATTAGCAAAGCTGACCCAGTCCTGCACCGGAGATGGGCCACGATCATCACCGATGCACGCATGGCCGAGAGTTTTGACCGTTCTTTGGATTAAACGGAGCCTGGGCTCGAGATGTGGACACCGTGGCCGGCTATGACGAGGGCTCGCCATGGCCTCACTAAAGGCAGGGACAACGCGACTCATTAGTGTTGCCATCGATGAAGAGGCGAGGAGTCACGGGGTTCGGTGCTTGGAAGAAGGTGTAATTGGATCTATAAAATAGGCATTTCGTACTTAGCGCCTTCTACGCCTCTTAGTGACTTATTCATATGTGGCGCCCAAACCTGGGTTTCTATAGGCTGGCCCATTTATGCGTCGCTCATATTTCTTTCTTCTTCTCACGATTACGTCTTTAAGCTCCCTTAGTTTAATGGTCCAGTTTTTTGTGCTTCTTTACTTCTATTTTAGGCTGGTTTCTATTCTGTTTTTTTTTTGTTTTTCGTTTCTCTTTTCTTTCATTTTTTCACCTTTTCAAATTAATCACATTTTAAACTTTGCATTTTATTTAAATTCATGAACTTTTTTAATGTTTGCAAGTATTTCTAAATTCGTTAACATTTTTAAAATTAAAGAACCTTTTCAAATCCACAAACAGTTTTTTTTAAATTAACGAACATTTCTCAAGTCCTCCAACATTTTTTTCCAAATCCCTTAACTTTATTGAAATGCATGAACTATTTTTGAGTCCGCAAGTTTTTTTTGTCTAATTCATGGTCTATTTTCAAATTCACGAACTTTTTTCAAAGCCATGAACAGTTTTCAGATTCACAAACTTTTCTCAAATTCGTGAATATTTTTTCAGATTCGTGATTTTTTCTAATTTGCAAACTGTTTTGTATTCATGAACTTTTCTTTTCAAATCCGTGCACACTTTCTAAGTTTTTAAAAAGTCAACAGTGAATAAGTCAAACCGTTGTGGGGTCAAAGGGTTAAACGATTAACAGTCAAGGGAAGTGAGTGAGGGTTGATGTAGCGAGCGAGCGAGGGTATTTTTTGGGCCGTCCCAATCGAAGCGTGTGTATCTGCGTTGGTTGGAGCAATCACGCTTAAAGCGTTGATTAGGACCTTCCTATGAAATAATCGATGTTTTTCTTATGCAAATGGTGTAGTGTTTGGACGCGAGCGGAATTTGTGTAACATTTTTGGTTTAAACAATGACCTAAACATATGTCCTCCATTCCTACTCTAAGCCTGGAATGATTTTTCTTTCTTGGTTTTGTTAAATCTCAGCTGAATGAGATTTAACAATGTCTCGGTGAGGTTCATGACTGTTGGATTTAGCCACGATTCATGGGCGTGGGCAGGTATGTGTGCTTCTTACGAAAGAGCAGCCCACCATGCATGGGGGCACGCCTATACCTCGCTTAACATGAGTTGGAGTGAGAGCTCGCAAATGGATTTTGACATGTTTATTTTTGTTTGTTTATTATTTGTGTTTTTACTTTATAATTATTTTTAAAATATTGTAAATATATATTTCAAATAATAAAAAGAAATAAAAAATAAAATCATGAATTCGAAAAAAATGTTACCACGATGTAAAAGAATTTTTAGTTTAATTCAAAAACAATGTTGTAGCATATTAAAAATAACTTTGAGACATTTAAACATTTTTCCTTGTTGCAGAAAATATATGTGACATCATTAAAAATGATAAACCTATATCAATAAATGTGTCAAATCCATATGCAAAATGTTGATAGCATACAACAAAATGTTGTGACATTTTAAAAATTTCACGCGTTTCAAAAATATCTATATGACATTATAAAAAAAATGTAAACATGCATTTGTAAAATGTTAAATGTATATCAAATAAATGTTTCAGATGCATATGAAATATATACAAAGTTTATGAAAAAAGTAGACATCAAATATATATTCGAAAGAACTATTAATCATTGTATTAAAAAATGTAATCATGTATTATCAAAATGCTAAACCTGTATAAAAAATGTTCTTGATGTATAAAAAAATGTAGACATAAAAAAAATTATTTCAAAAGATGTTAATTGTGTATATCAAAAATGTTTAACATGTAGAAAAAAAATTCACATGTACAAAAAATGTACATAGAAAATCGAGGACAAGGATACAAACAAAACATAGAAAACAAAAATGGACAATTAAAAAAGTTCTAAACCGATGAAAACCATAAAGGAAAACAAATAAAAAGAAAAGAAAAGGAAAGGAAAAAAACCCAAAGAAAACCGGTGAAAAAGAAGGATAAATGAGGAAAATCAAAGCGCTCCAAACTAAACTAATACTCCTCTACGAAGTTGGAAGGAGTTCATCTCTATTTCTCAAACCGAGATCAAGATGGCGATGAGTACCTGCAACAGCTTATCAGCAGGTAACATTCTCGATTTCAATTTGAAATTACCCACTTAAAAGATAAAAACAACAGCTGGTATCCTAAAAGTTCAGAGCAGTGCAAATATATATCGTTTTGGGGTTAGGCAACGACAGCAGCCGTTTCTCCTTCGCCTTGGCTCGACTGCTTCTGGCAAGGAAAACACAGTGCCAGTGAGCCAGATGATGATGCCTAGATGCCATGAGCTGCGCTGCTCCTGCCGAGGGAGCATGCAATCACTCATTAAATTTCCTTTGCAACATTCTCTTTTTTAAAATTTCGTATAACACAGGATGATCGAAATTCATAGTTTTAGTCTTGAAAAATATATAACTTAAATAGAATTTACTCATGTGCATCTGAACATTAAGCCTGACTAAGGTGGGCCTGTACCACACCTTAGTATTCAGCCATACTACACATTGTACCAATAACTGATTGTTGCTGCTACTACTATTTATTGGACAGCAGTATCTTGCAGAACAAGAGATGCTAAGTTTTAAATCATATATTTGCAATCTTATAAAGTTAATAATCACTGAAATAGGCATCAGCTGTAGCGACCTTGCCCAAGTAAATCCAGTTATCTGTTTCTAGGAATGAACATTGGTCATTGCAGTGTAAACCTGAGAAACACACCACTGACCTTAATCATATATACATATTTGACCAGACACATCAATCAAAACATCCAATTCTTTGGTCAAAAATGAATGTTCAATAGTCAGAACTGAACATCACAAAACTCAACCCATCTGCAGTCATCCATCATTTCAAAGTAAGAAAAATATACTCATGCTTAATTGTGGTAATTCAGCCTTGCAATATTATGTTCCAGTGCAGTAGAAAATTTACATCAGACTAATTAGGTCCATCTTCTTTTATTTGAGATAGTTAGCTGGAACTTATGAGTAAAACATAAGTCTAATACCAGTGAAAAAATCTAGCATCTTAACCATTAATTTTACTCAAGTAAAACTTTTTTAAGAAAAAAATTATGAATCCAAACAGCAGGGTGATACATTTCGGTGGAAAATGACACATCATTACTCTATTGCTTTCTGGTTTCATGGGTGCTGGTTTCAACACAAAATTGATCCACCCACACATCCAATTTGCATCATCTTCAATGGAAGTCAGAATCAAATATATATCCATGGACTTCTCATTTACAGAGATCTTCTCTAAGAAATGACAACATCAACATATGGGGGTCCAGGAATCAAATTTTCAGTTTCGCAAGGACTTAGCATTTAGCAATGACTAACTAGCATGTAAAAGGCATACTACAGTAAACAACCAACATCATCTTAGGCAAAGAACACCGAAACAGGAAGTACTAACGCTTACAGACAGGGTGATAACTTTGTTGTGCCATAGGCTGTAACCAATTTCCATAGCCCTTCTCTGTTCATATGAATCTGAAATTAGTCGGTACTTCCCCTTTGCAAGCGGTTGCATAGTCTTCAGCGAGGTGTGGTGCAGCTTCCTTGTGAGGGGATATGAGTTTCTCCATAAATACATTCTCAGTCATCTTGACCGCAGTAAAGAAGCTCAGGTCACCATCTAGCAGTCCATTTTCCTTGAGAAACTTTATAACATAGTACCGGGGTCTGAGTCGGCCCTCCAGGCTAAGACTGAGAATTACCGGTCGATGAGCAATGGACGCAGGTTCCAGCCCCACCTCAGATACCAGGAACTCGGACCTACGCTTCAGAGATTCATTTGAATTCCTCAGCACACTCGGGAACCTGCGCACAGCAATGCTTGCTTCGGCATCAGACCACCCGAACGTATTCTTCAAGTAGTCCAATCTGGCGGCGATCTTCTCCTCGCTGAGAAACGCGACAGCCTGCAGCGCTTGCCTGAACATCCCAGCGCCACGAGGTACACCTAATCTTTCAGCACATGCCACCATTGCGGCGACGCGCTCAGGGTTGGTGGTCAGCATCCTCGGCACAGCGATACACAGCTTGGCAATATCACAATCACCTAGCCCACACTCGTGCAGGAACACGACATTGGGCTTAACAACCTTGTCGAGGTCCGAAAACAAGAGGTGGGATGAGTGCTTGAACAGCCGGAGGAAGTTGTGGAAGGAGCCCAAGAGGGGCAGGTAGTAGTGCAGCTTGGAGACTATGGATCTACAGCGGAAGCCGCTGTGGGCGAGCGAGCCGAGGCGGGCGATCTCAGGACGCGAGAGACCGAGGCCGGTGAGTCCATCAACCACCGGAGCCAGGGTTTTCTCCACTTTGGCGCAAAGGAACCGCGGGTCCTTGGCGACGACCGCGGCGACATCGGCGGCGGAGAGGCCGAGGCAGGAGAGGAAGGCGAGGACGGCGTCGGGCTTGGTGGGGGATTTGAGGTGGGAGAGCTTCTTGGAGGCCTTGAGGGCTTGGGGCCGGGTGAGGCCGCAGGTGTCGACGAGATACTCCTCCACGGCGAAGGTACTAGGGTTCGGGGAAATGGGGGGAGACGCGGTGGCGGAGAGCAGGCGGCGAAGCGAGCAGATGGGAGAGGTGGGAGGAGAAGAGAGGAGACGGGAAAGGACGCACTCTCGGAGCCGGAGCATGGTGCAGACGGCGGCGGCGGCGGCGGCGGATATATTTCCGATGGATTGCGATTGCTACTGCGCTTGCTCCGTCCGTCGTAGTGACCTACTGTAGTCAATATGGGCTTCGCATCTTTATTTGCCATCCATTTTTTTTCCCTATTCAGAAGTACAGTAACATATTTGCCTCAAAAAAAAAAGTACAGTAACATTTTATTAATTTGAGGGAAAATAGGTTACAGGGAATAATTTGCTCATTCATATGGATTTTTTTCATCTGGTGAGATAATTTTTATAAGCACACTGAACATTTTAAGGAAATTCCATGCGCAATGAGATACTCCTATATATTAACAAAATAAAAGTATTTATGCCTTTGGCACTACTTAACAAATGCAGAATTTTTTCCACTAATAGATACTCCATATTAATTTTAGACAAATAAAAGGTTTATATGGAATTTTTTGTATGATGGAATAATACTTATAATATAGTGATTATTTTTTTGATGTACATAATAAATTGTATACAATGAAACAGTATAAATCTTAAGAAAAATAAATATCGGATATTTCTATGAATCTAAAAATATAAATGGATAACACTTTATTTGACATGCATGATCATTTTCGGCGAGAACAACGACGGCGGCGGTGGCGGCGACGACAAAGATATCTCCGATGGATTGCAATTGCAGCTCCGCCTCTGCGTGTCGTGGCCTTCTTTTTTCTCTGTGTGCGTGGGCTCTACTGCGCCGGGGTTTTGATAGACGTTCATTTTTTTCATCCATTTTCTTTCCTTGTTCTTTGTCTCAAAAAAAAATCCTCCCCTTGTTCTAAGAAAAATCCATTTTCTTCCCTTTTCATGGTTACACATTTTTTAATTATTTCTTATCATATATTTTGTTTCATTTTTATGTGTTTCCATTTTGGAATTTTCATTGTAAACAAATGTGCGGTACTATATTTTTTCCTTTAACGCAGCTTATAAATGGAAACAAACTTGCATCTAATGGAAACTCTGTTTTCAAAATTATTATCTTATTAATCAAAAAATATGTTTCATGGAATAGTTTGCTCATTTATATATAATATTTTTAATCTGATGAAATAATCTTTACGACCATAGTGATACACATTAACAAATTCCATACATATTCTAAAAAAACAAATTCCATACACAATGAATATATCTTAAGAAATACTATTACCTTTTTTATTTTGCATTAATTCTAAAGATAGAGAATACTTTTCACTAACAGATACTTTCTTCTTGGTATTAATTTTTATTAATGTGAGAAAAAAATAGGTTTGTATGAATTTTTGTTGTCTGATGATATAATTATTAGAGTGTGGTGAAGATTCTACTATTTTGATATTAAAAAAAAGGTAGCCTGGTGCATGTAGCTCCCGCTTGCGCAAGGTCCGACCACTTCGGGTCTCTAGTATGCAGCATTTCCCTATATTTCCGTAAGAGGCTGTTTTCAGGACTTGAACCCGTGACCTCAAGGCAACAGCTTTTACCACTGCGCCAAGGCTCCTCTTCTACGAATGATATAAATAAGGAAAATAATAGATAATGTCATAGACTAATGTTTTGACGACTACGAACGATGCGCTTGGGCTGTCGAATCACCAAAGTAATTATTCAACTATTGAAGATATGGTATTGTTTAAGTTAAACAAGACAAGCAGAGAGCCGACTAGCTAGAATGCTTGACAGGAGGGCATGGTATGACCAACTACAAACTACTTCCTCCGTTCGGAATTACTTGTCTGAAAATGAATGTATCTAGAACTAGGTGGGACCGAACATCCGAAATCAGCTTACAAATGAGGCCCATTCTTCAGCAGATCGGAGCACTGCTCGCCGATGGTCAGGCACATGATATTGCTTCCAGTAGTTTACAGACAATTGGATACAACTCTGCAATTCTGCCGCCAGGAACAGCTAGCTGCAAGGCCTGAAAGTAACTAATGACACCAAGCACTGAGAGAAAGAGAAGCAAAGTGCAGAATTTCGCCAACAAAACCAACCAATGACAAGAAGCAAACCTAAATCGCATTAAAATACCTCGACTTTTTTACTACAATCCAGCAGGTAAAAAGAGGAGCAATTCTCAGAAAAGCAATCAAAGAGTATGCCTAGTTTGAGGCTACATGCCCTTCTTATTGCAAGGAGAGCATGATCTCGCTGCGTTCCCATGTGCAATACTGTCTCCGTAGGCCCATCACTCAACACTGATACTTCCCAAATCACTCTTAAAATCTCAACACGGGAAAAATGGAACTAAAAACGCATAATTCGTTCAACCATGATTTAGAAAAAATATAATCAGATAAATCATGAAACCATTCAGCCATGTTGTGATTTGCTCGTTAGCATCAGCATGAAACCTCCAATCTGGGGAAGAAGGAATGGAATGGAATACATACGACAACGACAAACCAACGCTATGATCTAGAGGAAATTAAGGAGCACGGTACCAAATCACTGAAACGATCATAGGAAGCATCACCATCAACCAAGGCCACACTAATCTGTGTGTCAATGTTCCATCCAATGGAGAATGCAATACCTCTACGCAACAGATAGTGTTACTAACAACATCTCACAATATGAGACAGAAAAGAGACGATGGCCAAAACATGTCACCTGAACAGACTGTATCATATCCCATCCAGCCAGTCCATAATTAACCAGGATTCAGTACTAAAATCATCTGGATAAGATAAACTTTGGCATACCAAAATCAGTACTACAGTTGCACGATGCTGGAGGCTTTTTTTTTAGAAAAGGAGGATGACCCCCGGCCTCTGCATCTGGGCGATGCATACGGCCACTTTATTAATTATTCTCACAAGACCTTACAAAGTAATACAACAGTAAGACTAAAGCCGCCGTCTAAGCACCTCTATCCAGCTGATGAAGGGGCGCAGATAGCCTGGGCATAATACCAAACAGACATCGCAGCCAAACCTAACATCTAAGACCTGATAATTCATCCAGGACGCCTGCCGGGCATGGGTCTCACCGGTCCGGCGTACACTCAGATGCCGCCGCCGCCAACTGCCACCGCTCCATCTTCAGAACTATACTGATGCATCAACCTTGCTCGGTCTAGCTATCGTCGACGCCACCACGGCGCCAAACGGCACCTCCTCCCTGCGCGCAAACAGCTGAGCACGTCGCGGTCGCCACTAATACACCTCAGCGCCATGCTGCCAGGTATCACCAGCCGACACAGGTTGAAGTCCTTGGAAGATCTGTCGTGCGTAGCACCTGCCGACCAGGCATGACAAAGCGTAGCACCTGTCGGTCAGGCATGACTTGACATCACCCCGAAGCCGCGTGCAAGACGAAGCCGCTCCACCTCCTGCCTCTGACATCCAGCGTTGCTCCGCAAACGATGCTCCCAAGAGAGAAACGACATTGCAGTGCCGCCATCAGCCGATCTGGAACACCAGATCCTAGGGTTTCCTCCGGAGCTGCACGAGTGGGTCGACAATAGTTACACGACAATGCCTTCATCAAGGTAACGGCGAGAACGCCGCCATCGCCTGCCATCGGCTTGGTTTTCACCGGCAACCATGACTCCCCTACTCGCAGCCGGGACAAGATGATGGATCTCGAGATCCGATCACCAAGCCTCTGGTCGGCCATCTCGGGAAGAAGATGACCACCACGTCCAGCAGTCTCACCACGCCGGGCACGCGTCGCCGCCGGCACCCCCATGGTGCCTAGAGGCCGACAAGCCCCGACGAATCCCATGCCTCGCCAGCCGCCATGGCCCAGACCCCGGCACCACCAGATCCATATCGGATCGGGGTCCAGGGCCCCAAGCCGCAACCGCCGCGGAGGCAGCACCACTGGACGGCGCCTAGCCCTCCAGCCCGCCGCCAAATCCTCGCCGTAGCTCCGCCGCGCCACGCCGCCGGAAACTCGCGCCGCCGCCAGAGAAGCCACAGCCGCCGCGCGTTGGAGAGGCCTCAAGCCGCAGCTGCACCGCCGCCAGGCAGAGCCGCCGCCACCCAGCACGCCCTCCGTCGCGCCGCTAGGCCCCGCCCAGCCCAGCGCCATCCCGCGTTGCGCCGTCCCGCGCCGGACGCCAACAGCGAGAAGAGGGGCAAGATCCCCGCCGCCACCAACGCCGGCCGGTCTTTGCCCGGTGGCACTGTGCGGTGGCGGCGGGGGGAGAGAGATCGATGGGGGGGGGGACGAGGGGCGGCGGCTAGGGTTTCCCCCGAGGACGCTCGCGGAAGCGACTCGGGGGTCGGGGGTTGCCTTTGTTCGATGGCCCGCTGCTGTAACCTGTAGCCGCATACGATGCTGGAGGCTAGAGCAACGGATCATATTCCAGCTAAAAAGGAGTGATGTGTTGTAATTGTAAGGTGATGTGTTCCCATGAAATGAGGACTGTAGAAACTGGAAGCGAAAACCAGCGTTAGTTCGAATCTTTGACGACTGTGAGAAAAATCTTGGTATCTAGCTTAAGAATGTATACATGGCGTAGCAAAATTATGAAGTTTTGCCTTCACTGATCGTGTTTGTAGCATTGCGCACCACATATTATATTTACATACAGATTCAAGTGAACGCCAGTGGAGTAGTATCCCATTTAATTGACTCACTGACACAGGTTTCAACTTGTCTGCATTTTTCAAGGTACTCCCTCCAGATGTTCAGGGAGGAGCCGTCTTAGTACACATCATCACTAGTGCAGAACCGGGCAATAGCACCGATTCGTAAGGCCCTTTAGTGCCGGTTACATAACCGGCACTAAAGTGTGGTCACTAACCCCCCCCCCCCTCCCCTTTAGTACCGGTTCAGCACGAACCGGTGCTAAAGGGCAACCACGTGGCACGAGCCAGCTACGGGGGCCTGGAGCTCTTTAGTACCGGTTGGTAAGACCAACCGGTACTATAAGGTTTTTTTTAGTTTTATGATTTCTTTTTCATTTAATTTTGTGTTTCCATTTTAATTCTTTTTCGTTTGCTGGTATTTTACGATAGTACACATTGTAAACGTTATGCATGAAAGTCATCGAGTTCAACATGATTGTCATGATATTATAAGCGTCCATATATAACACCACAAAAGCAAATCACTTAAGTTCAGAACGAAGAACACGGACATGAAAGGACAAGTACTAATTAAGAGCAGCATGAAGAACTAGCTAAATCACTCCTGCTAACTACTCTCTCTCTGGTAAAATAGCATAGAATATGTATAGCTCTCCTGATTGATCATACTGGAGCATGCCGATGAACCTGTCTCCTAATCGTGGGCTGCGCTTCTCATTGCTGCCCCCTAGTACTTCTCTGCGATCATTAACAATTTTCCTCCAATCTTTCAGTATTAAGCATTCATCGCTTCTAGAAATTCTGAATGCATTCATGTGCAATGCAGGATATCTTGGCCATAAGCTAACAATTGACATCTGACCTTTAGTCTCGATCCCCTGAGGCACAACTATTATCGGGAGTCCCTGTTGAAGAACATCGCATAGTACTTAATTAATATACATAGCAATGAAAGTTTAGCAAAAAAATATGTATGCAAAATATGCACTGAGGACAAATAGTAAATATCTTACCATCATTCCTAAATAAATGTGACCGTACTTCAATACCATCACTATTGGTCGCACGTTTTGAGTACTAACATTTCTAAGTGCAGGAAGAAAATTTGTCTTGACAGTATGAAGATCCTCAAGCCATGAAACATAATGACTTATCTCCTCGCAGTTTAGTTCAGCTCCGGGACAGTAGAAGGTAATGTCTACCAAGCGCCTGACATGTTTGGTTGAATAGAGATAAGCTGTCAATAGAAATTAGTTGTCAGTTATTTTTGAAATAAGCAATATCAAAGACAAAAATATATTTGAGAAGAACTCACATAATGGTAGAATTGGAGGCGTCTGCACATCGACCCATATGTCTCTATTACCTTCAATATCATCTTCCGGACGAATATCAAAGGTGATAACCATACCAGGCTCAAATGCATAAGCCTTGCATGGTGCTTGCCAAGTTTTGCATTCAAAAAAGGTGTACGTGTGTGCATTGTATACTTTGACGTTGAAAGTATAACCATCATGCTCAATTTTCAGGTAAGCTCTCTTTACCTCCATAGTTTCCATATCTTTGAAACCTATCTTATCCAAGACAAAAATTCTTGCATGGCAGGGGATGCGCTAGTAGAATAGTGAAAATTAAAAATTATAAGTCAGGCAAATGAAGCATATATAATTCATGCTTAATTACGAAAACAGACTTCTCGTTGTGACTTACTGTATCGAATTCGAAAGTCTCATCCAGCTTGATGCTGAATCGCCTACCATCAACAAGAAAATTTCTGTCGCACTGGCCGCGCTGGTCTTCACAGTATTGGCACATACCGAAATTTTTTCCGTCGTCAGACGACATTTCCTATGTTCATATTAGGCGAAACATTAAACACTTACTAATTCAATTAATTCAACTACTTCTATTAATTTAACTAAGCAT